>NC_051439.1:17895889-17925127 GCF_001649575.2 Kryptolebias marmoratus
GAAGGCGATTTCGGACGTTTGCCCAAAGCGCCACCTAGTGGACGGTGCGGGAAGTGCACGAGAAATGCGCGGGAAGTGCGCAAGAGCGTAGAGGGCGGTCGCCAGGGTTCCCGCGGTCGCAATAGGCCGAAGCGGCGCTGAGCTGCGAGGGCCGTCCAACGCTGCTTGCAGCTTTAATTATTATTGTGTTTCTAAGTTATTCGTTTTCAGTTTATTCGCCACATTTTGCTTTACTCCCAGTGTTATCTGCCGCCAATTCCCTTAGTCAGTACTTTCCTTGTCAGTCTGCCACAGCCATTTTCATATGTTCCTGGTTTACGGTTAGTCACCTGGGTCCAATTCCTCATCAGCCCCAGCCTTTATATTTTGAGTTTTTTCTTTTGTTTGCTTTGCTTTCGATTGCTGCTGGTTCATTGTTGGTTGTCTGCCACACTCAGGTAATGTCCTGATCTTCAGTACGTTTTATTATTATTAGTTTGTTTTGTGCCACATCAGCACAGAATTAAATAAAAAATTTTATGCTTTGACTTCCTTGTGTTGGTCTATGTTCTGGGTTCAAACCCTCCACCACCTCTCCTAACCTGATAAGTTTGACAGACAGAAAATCCCATTTTAGCTTCAAGGTGATTCTCAAATAGTTGTTTGCTGAAAACATTGTTCAAATAAGAAATGAGAAGGTACAAAAAATGCTCACATCCTGTTTCTGTACTTCCTTTTGTGAACTGCAAGATCCATTTAAAAACAAGGAAGCAACAAAGGGGGGGTTGACCTTTTATTGACACTGCTGTGGGAACCAAAAAAAGTTCATCACTGACAAAAACATTAGTGTGAATTTTCACTTCTGCTTATTCGGGGTCAGGTCACAGGGGCAGCAGCCTAAACAGAGAGGTCCAGACTTCCCTCTCCCGGCCACACGCGATCTCATTTTTTTGATCACGACCCAAAGCTTGTCACTATAGATGAGGGTAGGAACATAGATCGACCGGTAAATTGAGAGCTTTGCCTTTTGGCTCAGCTCTCTTTTCACCACGACAGATCAACACAGTGCCTGGACAACTGCAGACGCTGCACCAATCCACCTGTCGATCTCCCGCTCCATTTTTCCCTCATTCGTGAACAAGACCCCGAGATACTTAAACTCCTCCACTTGGGGCAGGACATCTTCCCTGACCCGGAGAAGGCACTCTACCAATTTCCAGCTCAAGACCATGGCCTCGGATGATCATCACCGCAGCCACTTCACACTCAGCTGCGAACCGCTCCAGCCAAAGCTGTAGATCACAGCCTGATGAAGCCAACAGGACCACATCAACTGCAAAAAACAGATGCGATCCTAAGGCCACCAAAATAGATCCTCTCAACACCTTGGCTGCGCCTAGAAATTCTGTCCATAAAAGTTATGAAAAAGAGCAACCTTGGCGGAGTCCAACTCTCACCGGAAATGAGCCCGACTTACTGGCAGCAATGTGAACCAAGCTCTAGCACGGGTCGTTCAGGGACCTTACAGCCCGTATCAAAGGGCCTGGTACTCCATACTCCCGGAGCACCTCTGTAATGAAAAATGTTGTACTTTGTTTTTTGACATTTTAAAAAGGTCTAAAACCAGACAGGCAGTCTGACACTTGTTCCTATTTCTAACTGAACACACAATCTACATTTGAGCTGTTGCTATGCATAAAACAAGACATATGGGTCAACTGTAGGTTAAGCATAAAAAAGGTGTTCGTGGTTTCTCCATTTATGACGAAGATGGTTCTGGTACAACGCTTGCAGATGTTACCACTTCCTCACTTCTGTGTATAAGAATACTGCAGAGTGTGTGTGCTGTTCACACCTGAGTGCCGCTCACGCAGACTGCTTGTCACTCTGTTTGACCTGCGCTCATTTTTATTGCAATAAAACAAACTCAAAGACCATTTCTGTGAAGACACTTTATTGATCACGTATTTCTGTGCAGTTATTTAATAATAAGATCATTTTCCCACAACACCCCCTCACAGGACTCCCTGAGGGACACGGTCAAACGCCTTCTCCAAGTCCACAAAACACTCGTAGACTGATTGGGCAAACTTCCATGCATCCTCTGGGACTCATGCTGAGGGTGTAGAACTGGTCCAGTGTTCCACGAACAGGACGAAAACCACACTGCTCTTCCTGAATCTGAGACTGTTAATATCCCGCCATGTTGTCTGCGCAGTGCATGAAAGACCCACTTCTTCTGTTTAAAACTTAAAGTCACTTTTATTCTTTTTTTATGAGCTACACTGTTCACTTTTCCCCTGTGAACAGTGCCCAGATTCTCTGACAACACTATTAAATTCTACACCTGTGCCCTCATGAGTAATGAGTGTTGGGTAATAGTGCATCTTGTGAATAGTTGCACTGCAACTGATCAAATTAACAAGACTAGGATCACTTGCCATACCACTGAAATATAAGTACAGTGTAATTATTACCTTAAACTAAAATAAGGAATGAAAAATCAGTAATATCGAATATAGTACTAATTTAATGAACTGTACTGGTCAGTAACATAAACCAAGAGCAATGCACCTTAACATTTAACAGTTCCCTTTATACACAGTAATATTATTATTAATAAACAATAGCACAAGGAGGTATCCCACCAGTAAATTGGGTAATAAACACAACTAGTGCAATAACAGATGGATCTCAAAATCCCAATAGATCAGTAAGAGGATATTTAGCACACCTTCACGGTCACAGAACGACACAAAAAACCTTTTAAACTTAAAGAAATTACAAAAAACAAAGAGGCCGGCAAATTAAATTTAGCAGACTTCAGGTATTCAGTCTCTTGCAGGAATAAGGCAGTCCATTAGCTTTATAACCGTTGCAGGCCTGATAGCACTGTCCGAATGATGGCGGCTCCCAGCACAACCATGTGAAACGGGTTACTCACCCCACCTGGGATTATCAGGTCTTAAACAAACGGCAACTAAACTGCTTCAACTCAGGCCCAACAGTCCACTCTGGCTCACGAGCGTGGTCCGGTTCTGTAGCTCCAAAGTCCTGGCAAAAGGTCCGGAAAAATTCGTAGCTCCAGCTAGTTGGTAAAAAATAATAATCCACGATGGCATAGAAACCAACTTCCTCGGTGAGCGGCTGCCTGCTGACTGCCAGTCTCAGCTGGCACTTATGCCTCCGTTACCAATCCCACCCCCCAGCCATCACAGCCAATCAAATTGCTTAAACTTGATATTGCCCTTGACTGACCAGTGAGGTAAAAACAAGCGAAAATGATGCATTTACTGGCGGTAGTAAAAAGTAGGTACTCGCAAAAACACAACATTTACTGCATGTGAAGTCAACAAAAATACACGTGTATATGTTAATGTTTAAGACTTATACACTGCGCTAAGCCTCGAATGTATAAGTGTAAAACACTAACAAGATTAAGCAGAAAGGTAATTATTGCCGCTGTAGGTGGAAAGGTCTGCAATGCATTGTATTTAAGGAAATGTAGTGTGTAAGAGAAAAGGGGTTATATATAACCTAGGAGGTTAGATACATTTACAGTACTTGAGTAGATTTTCACACTGTTAAATTTGATATAAGTAAAGTTTTATCATAGTAACTTTTTACTTTAACTATTTCATTTTTTTTTTTTTTGATGTTCACACCCGGTTTCTGTACTTCATCCTGTAAAGTACAACAACCATTTAAAAAACCACAAAGCTTATTTTGAAAACTGAGAAGTAAAGGTTCATTTCTGTTACCAGCTGACAGACATCATTTTCTGTAATTGAGTCTATTAAAATGAACAACAATAAAAGACAGATAATTTAATTAAAGAATCAAGGTTACTTTCAAACCGATGTTTGCTGAGAACCTGTTTCAAGTAAGAAATAAGAAGGTACAGGAAGTGTTAGTGTATCTGCTTTGCTTAGGGTTTTTTCTTTGTGGTATATTTTGTGAGATTTGTGTTCCTTGGTTTGCTTATTAGGTTTTACTTGATTGGTTTATTCTCCCAGTGCCTCACTGTGTTCTCTGCCACGGTGCCTTTGTTTATTACATCACAACAGTCCAACTGTCAGAAAATTGATTTTAATGATTAAGAGAGATGCAAAAACACCATCATGGTTATTAATGTCAGACAATAATTCAGACTTTTTTGGAAGTGTATTCAAGATAAACATATTAATTTTTATTTATAAACCAAGTAGGTTTTAATCACAGTTTATTTAATCACACAAAACAAGGTAAAGATGTTTCAAGTGCAGACTTTATATGATTTATTTTTTGCAAACGACTGATAATTACTTCCATAATTAAAAAAAATCTAAAATTTATCTCAGAAATTTTTACCATTATAAACATTTTTTACTGAACACATACCAGTACATCAGTTTTAAGGAACAAATGTAAAAAATAACACTTTTTCTGCATCTCATGTTAGAATGTACAGTTCAAAGCAGATGTTTACATACACTGTAGAAAAAGACACACAACCATTTTCCTTACTGCCTGACATTAAATCAAACTAAATTTTTCCTGTTTTAGGTCAGTTAGGATTCCCAAAGTGATTTCTATTAGCTAAATGTCCAACTAATGAGAGAGATCTTTTTTATTACTTTCTTCAAGGTCTCAAGTTTACATATAATTTATGTGAACTTGTCAATATTATGGTCAATTAGCTGTGATGACCACCTTAATTAAAATCTGTCCAGTGGTTTAAGTGATATTTTGCTAACAAACAGAAAAACACAGGTATACACATACAGGCAATTACATGATCACCCACCCTTCCTGGCAGTGATAACAATGATAAAATACTTGTTTTACTTTATTCCAGCTTTAAATGACAGATTTAGCCTCGTTGATATCACTCTGAGCTGTTTAAACCCAAAGCTCTTTTAAAGACCTTCTCTGCATCCTCAGCAAGCATTTTGAGAATCTGATGTAATGCCATGTAGGTTCCTGTAGAAGAAAGTGCCATTGATGCTGGGATTCCAATCCCTGGAATCAATCTGCTCATTTCCTCTCCTGCTAATAATACACCAACACCTGCCATCTGACCTAAAACCTTCATGATGACAGCTGGGGTTATCTTTACTGCAACCAGTGGTGACAAGATGACCTGTTTCAGATCATCATATGGCACACCTGTGGTGTCAGCTAGTTTCTTCAGTGATGGGATATCAAGCCTAAAACTAACAACATAATGTGTGACAGCTGCAGCTATGATGCCTATATCAACAGTGGCAGAAATCCCTGGAACTGGTACAGCTGCTACAGCTGCAGATGTTAAAACAGCATACTTTATTTTGGACTGAAGAGCTTTTTTCTTCTTCTTTATTACCTCCAGGTTGATGTTTGGCATGGCCATCAGTAAAGCATGTTTCTTGTGTTCAGGAAGCTCTTTGTCTAAAGTTTCATGTAACAGAGGAAAATCATACAGGTGGAGATCAAAACTGGACAGCAGGAAGACCTGTGGAGACTTAAATCCTTCATTCTGAAGACCTGTATTATAAGAAAAATACAATATCATTCAGATTTAAACCTTTACATCACAATGATTAAAATTTATCTTTTTTGAATGTCCTTTATTGGGACACATAAACAAGATTAAACAAACACTATTTTTTTCATGAAAAGATAAGATTTGAAATATTAACAAAAATAGTTTTAAATAATAAAAATTAAATTGTGTAAATCTGTAATTGTGGGGTGTCAGTCAGTATTTATACAAAACATCTTTCTTAGAGAAATTTTGCATGTAATGTTTTAAACTAAAAACAAAAGAAACCATTTTAAATCCAAATAATAAAATAACAAACGTACCTTGAATGCAGTCGTTCCTGATTTTTTGCAGAATCTCCTGTTCATTAAAATTCCTTTTAACTCTTTTCTCAGCTTGTAAATCATTGTCAATCTTTGAGCGAACAAAGTAGAACTTCTTCTCCATCTTCTGAATTTCCTTAGCAAGTTTCACATCATTTTCTCTGAAGCGAGTGTCTGAGATGATAACAAAGAAATCAAACTTCTCAAGTTCTACAAGCTCCAGGTATTTGTCAGCTGGAAACTTTGTGGTACCAACACCAGGAAGATCTGATAATTTAACATTGGGATACTTTGGATGGGGGTATGAGCTGATGTCTATGGTTGTTTCTGTAACACCAGTAGGAGCTGCTCCCTCATCATCGTTGGTCATCTCTCGAAAGTAATTAATAAAAGTGGATTTACCAGAGCCAGCTTCTCCTGTGATGGCAATGTTGAGTGGAGTATTATTTTGTTTTTCTATATATTCTTTAATCTTTGCAACTGCTGCAGCAGGGTCAGTCTTCATCAGAGATTTAATTTCTGTATCAAACATATCATCCATGTTGACTCCTAAACAGAAGTAGAAAAAAAAGATAAAAAAAATAAAGATGAATTCCAACCCAAGACAGAATTTAAAAACCTATCCGTGATGGAATGAGAATGAGGAAAACACAGGAAACACATCCTAAAAGTTTACTCACTTTGTGACATTTGTGCTTCATTTGACATGTGAAGTCACTGACTACACAAATTACAATAAACTGTCTTAATTAGACAGAACTTATAACATAGTTTTGACTTTGACAGCAAAAAAAAACAAAAAAATTATATTCTTATCAAAAATCAGGCAAAACACAGCCCCTTTGCCATTACAAAGCCAAAATATAAAAGTTTAACATACGTTGTTTTTCTATATATTCTTTAATCTTTGCAGCTGCTGCAGCAGGGTCAGTCTGCAGCAGTGATATAATTTCTGTATCAAACTTGTCATCCATGTTGACTCCTAAACAGCAAAAGAAAAAGATTTAAAAAAAAAATTAAGATGAATTCTAACCCAAGACAGAATAAAAAAAAAATCCTGCTGTGATGAAATGAGGATGAAGAAAACTTGTTTTGCAGCAAACACTAACACATAATCCTACAAAACAGGAAACACATCCTAAAAGTTTACTTACACACTTTGTAACATTTGTGCTTCATTTGAGATGTGAAGTCACTGACTACACAGATCACAATAAACTGTCTTAGTTGGACAAGATTTTAAAAATAATTATGACTTTGACAGCAAAAAAACAAACAAACAAAAAAATATTCTTATCAATAATCAGACAAAACACAGCCTCTTTGCTTTTACAAAGCCAAAATATAAAAGTTTAACAGATTTCCCGAGCGTGGCACCGGTGCTGCTCACCGCTCCCTCAGGGGATGGGTCAATTGCAGAGAACAAATTTCACACAATCAGTGTGACAATCAGTGGTACTTTAACTTTAACTTTAATTTTATTAAAATTGCACAAAATTTTAAATGGACTATATATTTGAATAACAGAACTGAATACACAGTGCCCATAAGTTTGTGTTTTGTTTTATTTTTTTCTTTAATGAATCCATATGACAGATATCACAAAAGTAACCTTCAGCTCTTCTGGTCAGATGTTACTAGAACTCCTGAGAGGTTGAGGCTGGGGAGCTAAGTAGAAGGTACTTTTACCTGACAGGTGCACAAAATCAAATTAGAAAAAAAAACATTTCAGTAAATATGGGTAAAAGCTCTACTCACTTAGAAATCTTCTGAAACTTGAATTCTGGAGCAGAAACAGCACAGTTCTGTCTTACACTTTGTAGATCTGAGAATAAATCAAGATTAAGTTGAACTGAAATCTCTGAAGTATCCTGTTACATCTGAAGATGGTCAGATGTAACACAGAAACTTCTGGGGGAGGTGGCTTTATAAGAAACAGAAGTGGAGGAGGAACCTAACAACCTTTAAAATTTTCTGACAGATATGAAATGTTCAAACAAGCCCTGACTGCTTTTTGCTTGTTATACTTTCAGTTTTATAGTTTTATGGTTTTACTTTATAAACCTCTGATGAATATAATCCAAAGACACATTAAACTGCAATCAAAGACTCTTTATTATCTGGTGCCAGAGAGACAATTACACAAGCAGACGCTTCTGCACGTCCCCCTCTGTCATGAGGATGAGTTATATGTTCACTTATACGTGGATGTAACCAGTACTGTTAGCGCCTCTTTATCTTACAGGAAAATGTTTCTACACATCTCTATGGCTAACAGCTCATTCTGCCGTGCCTGTGGTGTGATCACACTATGTCAAGTTGAGATAAGAAAACTGTCAGTCGCAAAGGTCACTTTCTTTCACTGTGTATGGGACAGAAAATTGAATTTTAGCATCAAGGTTATTCTCAAAGTGCTGTTTGCTGAAAACTTGTATCAAGTAAGAAATAAGAAGGTACAGGAAATGCTCACATCCTGTGTCTGTGCTTCCTTTTGTGAAGCACAATACTCATTTAAAAACCACCAAGCATAAACGGAAATTAAGTGTTTTTTAACTTAACAGCTAAAAGGTGCTTGTTTTCAGTATCTCTCATTTAAAAAAACAGAGTAATTTCAAATTATTATTTAAAGATTGAAAAAAGAAAAAGAAAAAGAAGAAAATATCTTTGTCTGTTACCAGCAGACAGAGGCATCATTTTGAAACTGAGTCTATAAAAATGACCAACAAAAACCCAGTTTTGTTAGGATTGGAGTATTTTGAGTTATTTTTTGGGAATCATTTCATTAAGTTTATGAGGCACCTTCATGTATTTCTGACCTTCTGCATCTGTACGTCCCACCTCAGGCTCTCAGATCTAGTTTGTGTAGTGTAGTTTATTGAAGTAGTGCAATGACTGCTTCCATTTTATTTAACATATAATAGTGATTAAACTTGCGTTCCTATACTCAGGGGTAGGAATTAATGATCAGTTGGACTGGTTATGAAGAAACTCAGACACTCAAATCTCAAAGACAGTGAACTCAAAATGTCAGTTACATTGCTTACAACTGAATTAATTAGTAACAAAAAATGCAAACACATTCATTGTGAGGTAAATAACATTAATGGATATCAAATATTAGCAGGAGACATTTTAATTTTTACATTCAACATGTAAACAGCACTGAAGCTGCAATTCAACCTGGAGAGACTCACGACAAAGAGAAGCTGCAATTAAATGGTTTTATTTGACATGAATGACATAAGATATTTGGCGCTCGGACCTCGGCGGAAGATGCGAGTGTCGACAATAGCAATGCGCTTCGAGGAGAAGCTCAGGTTGAGCATTAGAGGCGTCTTCCCCGGGCCGGACACTGGTGGTGGAGGTTGAGAGGGGAAGGAAGCTTGAGGGAGCTGGGAAACTAGAGGTGGAGAAGGGGTGGAGGTGGACTAAAGTTCGGCCGGCGAACGGATGGGGCCATGATGGAAGTCCTTTTAAACGAAGGCTTGCTCGCTGATTGGATACACTGGAGGCACGGTCTGATGCTGATGGGCTGAGATGGAGGTGCGGTCTGATGCTGATAGGCTGGAGTGGAGGTGCTCGGCGCAGCGATTAGATGCAGGTGAGGCTGAAGCAGGTCTTCCAGTCTGAATTTACGCCTAGGCTTCATTAAAACTTAGAGGCATGTAGGTTTAATACTTGTCTGCCATCTAGAGGTCTAAAGAAGAAATAAGCTCATGTAAAACTGATATTTGCATAAAATAACTTGAAGGAAGCAGGAACACTGTTTAAATAACATGATTCAAGTTTTTAATCAATCAGGTATTTTAAGGCTAATTAAGTTGACAATTAAGGGAGCTTCTGGTAGAGATGAACACAATAAGATGTTGTTGCTGCAGATTATTATGAACATGCATACTGGATTAACAAAACTGAGTGAAAACCTAAATTAAACCTTGCATATGACACACAGCCCTACTTTTAATTTGATTGGAGAGTTCTGAAAGGTTGGGAATTACTTATCTACTTCATTATAGGAGCTTTCAAACAGTTTTGATGGCAGACCATTGAATTAGTGGAATATGAAAATTCCAGTGAAACATTGGGTCATGTTGCTTACAGTTCTTTCACTCGGTTTTTCTGCCTTGGATGACGGTGGAAGTCTCTCTTCCCTCCCGTCTTGCTGACCAGTTTTATATCTGTGATGATGATGTCGTGGCTCACAGCCTTACACATGTCGTAGACGGTGAGCGCAGCCACTGAGGCGGCCATCAGCGCCTCCATCTCCACCCCCGTCCTGCCTGTGGTGCGACAGGTTGCGGTGACGATAACAGCATTCTGAGCCTCATCGAGCTGAAAGGTGACAGCAGCGTGGTCTAAGGGGAGGGGGTGGCAGAGCGGGATGAGAGCAGACGTCTGCTTTGAAGCCATGATGCCGGCCAGCTGTGCCACAGTCAGAGCGTCACCTTTAGCCAGCTGGTTTTCCCGAAGCAAGTAGAAAGCGGTGGAGCCTAAGATGACGGTGGCACAGGCTGTGGCTTGTCGACACGTGGGAGCTTTACCCCCAACATCCACCATGGCAGCTCGACCCTGGGGATCTGTGTGTGTCAGCTGGGCTTCTGTGTTGCAGTGAGTGTTGGAGACTGATGGAAGTTCATCTCTCACAGACTGTTTGTGGTCTTCACTGGAGCTCTGAGTGTGAAACAATCTAACACTGGGATTTTTAGGATCTATTCTGGCATTTACTGGTAGTGTGCAAAAAGAATCTTGGGTCCTGGGTAAGTGGCTTTTCACGTAATTAGGACCCAAAGTTTGTGTGTACCTGAGAAAGTTTCCATTACTGAAGCTTTTATTTGTGCGTGTCATCAAACGTACAGTCTTAGTGTGACAGCTGGTGAGATTCTGACTATTACCAAGCTCTGAGGAGTGAAGGGCAGCTACATTATGGCACTTGTCTTTACTGATATGCATCTCAATTTGACCACCACCACTCCTGGAGGTTTTAAAGCAGCTACTCAGAACTGCCTGTGTAGAAGTTGTGCAGTCTGGAAGGCACAGAAACTCCTCTCTGTTCAGGACTCTCCTTCTGCCTGAACAGGACGCAGGAGGAGCTGCAGGTGGGTAAAAGAAGGTCTCATTTTTAGGCTGAAGGACGATGGATGAAGCCTTCTGCCTGTTTTGTAGTTTTGGCAGAAATGTCTTTGATGGGTCTGTTAGAAAAAAAACAAAACAACAACTCAAGTACAGAGACAAACAAAAAACATTCTAATGCAGGAAAGAAACAGAACCAACCAAGTGTGAGAGATTTTGTACGTACAGCTGATTCACCCACCAATGAGTATCATAGGTCTGTTCTTCCTCTGGGAGATGCTGAACATGCCTGAAGGGGAAAAATAAATCATCCTACATTCAAGAAAAAGAAAATAATGCAGCAGTCTGTGAGTATATCCAGTTCATGACGTTCGGTGTGCTTTTCTACCTGCATGTTGTTTCTTCTTCCTCCCCACAGCAGCTCCAATAATTTGCAGCAGCTCTTCATCAGATGCTCCAGAACGCAAAGCATCTCTGAGGGAGACTTCAGAGTTCCCAAACAGACACACCTGAGGGACCAAGAGGAGAACAAGCTGAAAGCAGAATCTTTGGTGTTTTTTATTTTAGCAAAACAAGCAGCTCACAAAAATGATCAAAGGCACATTAAAAAGTTAGTAATACAACATTTAAATTCCCTTTAAATTAGATGTCAGTACAAATTAAATTTCACCAATATGTTGCAACCAAGGATTGTTTCTGATATAGTCCTTATCTGCTGCAGCTTATAGGTCTGTGCTACACCTATAGCCTGATGGGCAAAGCCCAGTTTCTACATGTCAGGCTTTACCTTGAGGTTTCCATCTGCAGTGATGCGTAAACGGTTGCAGGAGCCGCAGAAATGATCCGACATGGAGGTGATGAAGCCCAGCTGACCACTGAAGCCTGGAACTTTAAACATCTGTCACAAAACAGAGAGAATAGTTAAAGATTTAAGATACAAATATGCACAAGTTTATAACAAAGAGCCTGATTTTGTTCACATTCTTTTTCTCAGATCAGGCCTCAAGTGTTACTGACTTTAGTTTGGGCTAAAAGTCTTATAAAGAAATACATCAGGATTTTTTTTCCAGGATAATTAGTAACAAATCAGTCATTTAGAAATGCCTCATTGCTTGTTGGAGATTCTGACCTTTGCAGTATCTGCAGGTCCAGCCTGAACCCGCTCCAGTTTGGGCCACTGCTGCCTGATCCGGTCCAACATCTCCTGGTAACTCACCATCTTCTTAAAGTTCCACTTGTTGCCTACAAGGATGAGAAAAAGCAGTGTTTGTTTATTTGTTTGGAGTACATAAAGAACCTGTGGAAAATCGAGAACTCACCATCGAAGGGCATGTATTCAATGAAGCGGACCTCCAGAGGTTTCGTCTCTGTCAGCGACACAAAGTCCAACAGTTCATCCTCGTTGAGGCCTCTCATCACCACACAGTTGATCTGCAGCAGGCAGCACAACAACACAACCATTCTCTTCACAAACCTTTAATTTAACTGGAAAAACACGTTCTACTGTAGGCCACAAAGGGGGTGAACATTTTATCAGTCTGCGTAAATCTTCTCAGAATGATTTACAGGAGGTGGTGTTTTAAAAGACATCAGCTGTTTCTGTAAGCAAGCCTTTTTTTCTCCTTCTTCCAACAAACCTGGCAGCTCTGTCTTTGACTCTGTTGGACAGAATGTGTCCATCCTGCAAACAATTATGTTACAGGTAAATTATTGCAGATGATACATCAAACATTTTTCTTTTCACTATTAGAGCCAGACATATGTAATCAGACTGCATTTTTCAGATTTTTACCTTTTTATCTGGTAAATTACACTTCTTGTTGTTTGTCAACACAGCAGGTTAGGCAGTGTCTTGTGACTATTAGGAATTACAAATTTGGAAACTTACTTAATCTTTAAATTAAACAATATTTGTTTACTGTTTTATAAATGCTGATGGGTTTATACCCTTTTTTATTGTAGAAGATGTTCTTCTCACAACATACTTAAATTTAATTTTCCAAAATATCAATGACAGGTTATTTTTTACCACTACATGTGAAATGGCTGCCATTTTGTAATTAAAGATTTTATTATGGATAAATGAGAAATAATTTAAACAAATTATAAAAGTTAAAATATCTTCTGGCGTGATGAGCTGTCCAAATTCTTTCCTGACCTGATAAGACTTTGTTCTGTCAGTTCACCTTTGCTCTAAAGATTCTTCAAATTCTTAGACTTTATAAAAACATTTTTGAAAACAACTCTGATATGATCAGCAGAAAAACAACTCCAGTGAGCGAGAAATCACTTCAGCTGTCTTACTTGTTCAGGAACTACAAATAAAAACAGCTTTTGGTTTAAGTCAAGCAAATTTACAGTAGTGGTGTTTACTGAACCC
Source organism: Kryptolebias marmoratus (assembly GCF_001649575.2). Lineage (NCBI taxonomy): Eukaryota > Metazoa > Chordata > Actinopteri > Cyprinodontiformes > Rivulidae > Kryptolebias > Kryptolebias marmoratus. Next base: position 17,909,145 of record NC_051439.1, read on the forward strand.
TTTTACTGTAAGACTGAATAAATGAATAAATTAATTAATTTATATCAGCATATTTAACTTACAGTGTCATTTAATTAAGATGCAAAACAAAAAACAACAAATAAAGCTGATAAAAGTTACCTCAGCTTTGGTACTTATGTTTTAGATGACTCACATACAGATAAAATTGTTATATTTATATTAAATATCAAAATATACTTACACAGGACTCCTACTGGACTTGAAATTGTTGAGAGTAGAGCCAATACTTCATAAGTTGAGAATTCCACTAATGGTGTAAAATAAGGATCGATGGTGAGCACAAAAAAATAGCTTTTGATAATTGTACAAGGGAGCCAGTTTTACCAGTTTATTATGTTGCAGACACTAGCCAATGAAAATGTTTTTATTTTTTCTCATCACATGAAGCATCTGTACGGCAGCAGCATCTGTGCAGCCCATGTGGGCACAAGTCATCTCTTGATTAAATTTTATTTTATTTTTTTCACCGCTTGTTGTCAATATTTGAATGAAAAAAGTAGAACTTATTTCGCATCTTCTGAATCTCATCAGCAAGTCTTTCATCATTTTCTTTTAATCGAGTGTCTGAGATGTTGATTAAGGAGTCAAACAATCAAATAGTGAACAAAGCAACAAGACACATTATTTCTCAAATACCGAAACAAAAAAAGTCTGTTTTGAATAGTGACTGAAGGTTGCATATTCATATAACAATGTCAACATATTAAATTAAATTAAAACTGAAGTAAGGGACGTTGTTAGGGCAACAAGCATAATGTCACAATCTGTTTTTGTGTTTTGCCAAGTTTCTTGCTGGAACCACTAGAAAGCGACAAAGACTGTCTGTGTAATTGAACAGAAGATATTTTAGGCCTTTGTTTATTACATCAGATCACAGCCCAACTGTCAGAAAATTGATTTTAATGATTGCAGAAAATACAAAAACACTTGCGTGGTTATTAATGTCAGACTATAATTCAGATTTTTGTTTTAGAAGTGTATCCAAGATAATCATATCAATTTTTATTTGTAAACCAAGTAATTTTTATCACAATTTATTTAATCACACAAAACAAGATGAAATTGTTTCAAATACACAAATGCAGTCTTGATAATATTTTTTTTAAATAAGAGAGATCTTTTTTATTACTTTCTACAAGGTCACAAGTTTACATATAATTTATGTGAACTTGTCAATAAAAAAGTCAATTAGCTGTGATGACCATCTTATTTTGAGCTGACTCAAAAAAATAATCAGATATAGATCCACACCCAGTGATTAGATTCAGAAAGATTCATTAAAATATGTCCAGTGGTTTATGTGATTTTTCGCTAACAGGACAAACACATAGTGGCAATTACAAGATCGTGATTACATGATGACCTGCCTGGCAGTGATAACAATGATAAAATAGACTCTTTTTACTTCATTCCAGCTTTAAATGAGACATTTAGCCTCACTGACATCACTCTGAGCTGTTTAAACCCAAAGCTCTTTTAAAGACCCTCTCTGCATCCTCAGCAAGCATGTTGAGAATATGACTTAGCGCTTTGTAGGTTCCTGCAAAAGAAAATGCCATTGTTGCTGGGATTCCAATTATTGGAATCCATCTGCTCACTTCCTCTCCTGCCATTAATGTAGCAACACTTGCCAACTGGGATAAAACCTTCATGATGAGCTCTGAAGTTATCTTTACTGCAGCCAGTGGTGACAAGATGACTTTTTTCAGATCATCATATGGCACACCTGTGGTGTTAGCAAGTTTCTTCAGTGATGGGATATCAAGACTAAAACTAACAACAAAATGTGTGACAGCTGTAACTATGATGCCTATATCAACAGCAAAAGAAAGCCCTGGAACTGGTACAGCTGCTCCAGCTGCAGATCCAGCAGCATAATACTTTATTTGGGCCTGAAGAGCTTTTTTCTTCTTCTTTATTACCTCCAGGTTGATGTTGGGAATGGTCATCAGTAAAGCATGTCTCATGAGTTCAGGAAGTTCTCTTTCTAAAGTTTCATGTAACAGAGGGAAATCATACAGGTGGAGATCAAAACTGGACAGCAGGAAGACCTGTGGAGACTCAAATCCTTCATCCTGAAGACCTGCAATTTAAGCAAAATATAATATCATTCAGATTTTAACTTTAACATCACAATAGTTAAAATTTATCATTCCTGAATGCCCTATTTTGTGACAGATATGACTAAACGAACACTCTTTCCCTCATCAACAAATCAGATTTGAAACAATTCACTTAAAAATATGTTGGTTTGGGTACAAATACTTTGAAATGAATAAAAAAGAAATGGTGTAAGTTGGTAATTGTGGGGTGTTAGTCAGTATTTATACAAAACAAATTTCTTGGAGAAGTTTTGCATGGAATAATTTAAACGTAATCCTCCTGAAGTCCTCGTAACTAAAGATAGAGGAAGCCCTTGTAACTCTGGGTCCATTTGACCCAAAGGCCACAGAAGGGTTTAAAAAAACTATTAAATACAAATGATAAAATAACAAATGTACCTTGAATGCAGTCGTTCCTGATTTTTTGCAGAATCTCCTGTTCATTAACATTCCTTTTACCTCTCGCCTCAGCTTGTAAATCATTGTCGATCTTTGAGCGAACAAAGTAGAACTTCTTCTTCATCTTCTGAATTGCCTTAGCAAGTTTCACATCATTTTCTCTAAAGCGAGTGTCTGAGATGATAATAAAGAAATCAAACTTCCTAGATCCTAGAAGCTCCAGGTAAGTGTCAGCTGGAAACTTTGTGGTACCAATACCAGGAAAATCCCATAATTTAACATTGGGATACTCTGGATGGGGGTATTCTTTGACGTCTATGGTGGTTTCTGTAACACCAGTAGGAGCTGCTCCCGCATCATCGTTGGTCATCCGTTGAAAGTAATTAATAAAAGTGGATTTACCAGAGCCAGTTTCTCCTGTGATGGCAATGTTGAGTGGAGTATTATTTTGTCTTTCTATAAATGTATTAATCTTCTCAGCTGCTGCAGCAGGGTCAGTCTGCAGCAGTGATTTAATTTCTGTATCAAACATGACATCCATGTTGACTCCTAAACTGAAGAAGAAAAACATGAAAGTTTTCAGATTAAATCATAATCAAAATGTTTTGCAGCAAACACTAACACAATCCTACAAAACAGGAAACACATCCTAAAGATTTACTTAGACACTTTGCAACATTTGTGCTTCATTTGAGATGTGAAGTCATTGACTACACAAATCACACTAAGCAGTCTTAGTTGGACAGGATTTTAATAATAGTAAGTCTCAGCTCTTCCAGATGTTACTAGAACATCTGGGAGGTTGAGGTTAAGGTGCTAAGTAGAAGGGAGATTTAATGAACCAACTTCAAGTTCAACTCCTTGTATTTTAGTGTCACAAAGTTACTTTTCTTATCACAGTACATAGGATTTTTTGAAACACCAGTGTTAAATGAAATCCTAGTTTGTCTTAATTCTTAAATGTTTTCAGCTGCAGCAGTATCAGTCCCTATCAGTTCATTTACTTGTTCAGGTTTATTAGAATTCGTTAGATTGTGCATGCAAACTACAGAAAAGAAGAAGTGGAAAACAATACTGTTACATTATTCTGGACAGATAGAGAGAGGGACTTTACAGTGTCTACTTTTAACTAACTGTCACAGCTCCATCTGTTCCTGCCACGCCTCTTGCCACAGTCACTTAACTTTCCACAGTCCCACAGTCCAAGCCACGCCCATGTTGCCATGCCCACACTATCACCATCATCTGCTTCACCTGTTCCTGACTCCTTATATACCCACAGCTCCCAGTACACAGTGCCAGATTATTGAAAGCCTCACAGCAAGTAAATGTCCAGCGTTATTTTCATGTCCATGCCTGATCTCGAGCCTTGCCTGTCTCATGACCCACGTCTCATGCCTGCCCCTTGTTGGATACTGCTTTGGACTCTGACCTCTCGTTACCGACCTCGCTACGCTCACCTGGAACTCGCCCTTTGGATTTTCCCTCTCTGGTTTTGGCTTCGGACTTCTGACTCCCCGGTAACGACCCCACGCCTGTACCTGGACTTTCCCTCTCGCCTCAGCCCCTTTCAGACAAGCCTGTCTGCACCTAGCTACCAAGCTAAGGAGGACTTACCTGTTCTGGTCCCGATCCACGACGGTCACGTGAGTGCGCTGTTCAGAGCCTCAAGTCCCGCTCTTAGTCGGTCCATAATAAAATCCTTAAAACTTCGTTATTGTGTTGCGAGTCTGAATCCTGTCAAGTCCTGCCTTGTCACTAACGGGTATATAAAATCAAATCAGAAGAAAAAGTATTTCAGTAAATCGTTAGAACATGTAAAATGTAGGTCTTTTCCCCTCTCTATACTTTCACAAAACTGTAAAAATCAAACTATGAATAAAAGAGCTACTCACTTAGAAATCTTCTGAAACTTGAATGCTGGAGCAGAAACAGCACTGTTCTGTCTTACACTTTGTAGATCTGAGAATAAATGAGGCAAACAGTCAGATTAAGTTGAACAAATCTCTGAAGTATCCTGTTACATCTGAAGATGGTCAGATGTAACAGAGAAATGTCTGCAGGAGGTGACTTTATAAGAAACACAGAAGAGAGGGAGAAACCAAACATTTTTAAATATTGAAGTCCATCTCTGGGCTGCCAGTATGTATGACTCAAACATTATCATGATAATCAAGATAAACCTGTTTTTAGTGGTATGTTGGGAAATGTGTTCATTCAAATGCAGAACACAATGATCCAATGATAACAGTGGTGAAGCTTATTGGGTCTAAAAGAGTGTAAGCACAAAATATTTAGAAAATGTACACAACACTGCAGAGTAAAATTGCCTTGTTTTGAATTAAATTCTGAGCATTCACACAAATGAATAAATCCATGCAAATACGCTGTATTAAATCTCATTTTAAACGGTGAAGCTAAAATGCAGTCTGAAATAATGTAAAAAAAGTTTTGAAGTTTTCTATGGTCAGTGAGAGAATGAATGATTGTCTTGTTTGTCTCTATGTGTCTCTGTGATGGACAGACCACCTGTCCTAGGTGTCCCCTGCCTCTCTCACAGTGATGGCAGGAGATAGGTACCAACAAACCACCACCGGCGAAAGGAGAAGAAGAATGGATGGATGGATTAATGTTTTAAAGACTTGTGCAGCTGAGATTTCTGGATTCACTGATAGTGTTATTTGTAAAAAGTGTCAGGATCTGTGTTCCTTGTATTTTTTATTATGTTTTACTTGTTTAGTTTATTCTTCCTGTGCCTCCCTGTGTTCTCTGCCACCTCTCAGTAATATTTTTTACCAGTGAATTCTGCTACGCCCATCCTTACCAGTCTGTCTTCAAGGGGGTCAAGAACAATGCCTCTCACACAGTTTTTCTTGTTTTAGAGGAGGGGTTCTATCAGGATCTTTGGTTTTGTTGTTTATATTAGTATATGATGTGCTTATTTCTAGGTTTTACTCCCTTTCTGCTCATGTTTAGTGCCTTGTTACTTTCTGCAGCCCGCGTGAATGTCTGGTGGGACCAGATGTCGGCCCAGGTAGGGCCATCAAGAGGAGGGCCAATGGCTCCCTAGCCCCCTCTGTTCCAGTGCCTATGCACTATACACACACACACACATTCTGCCACGCCCATCCTAACCAGTCCGTCTCTGAGGGGGTTGAGGCTGATGCATCTCTTCCAGCCGCTTCAGAGGGGTTCAAGGACAACAACTCTCACCCAGTTGTTCTTGTTTTAGAAGAAGAGGTCTATCAAAATCTCTGTTTTTGTTGTTTATTTTAGTGTCTTTTGTGCTTATTTCTAGGTTTTACTCCCTTTGTGTTCATGTTCAGTTCGTTGTTATTTTCTGTTGCCTACTCTCAACTCCTGCCTCACCCTGTCTCAGCTATTATCAGTTCAGGTGTTTTCAGATGGAATCTGCCTCAGGCCTTTATATTCTTCTTTGCCCCATCCTACCTTCAGTTAGCCATTGTCAGCTCATGCTGCTTTTCCAAGCTTCTTAGTATATTTCTTTGTTGCTGCCACATGAGCTTTTGCTTAAAAAATATTCCAGTTTTCATCTCAATTCTCCTGTGAATTTATTTGATTACAAAAAAGATAGATGTTTCAAATGCAGACTTTATATGATATATTTATTTTTTGCAAATTACTGATAATTACTCACATAATTCAAAAAAGTCTAAATTTTAACTCAGAAATTTGTCATCATTGTAAACACTTTACACTGATATATAATATATATATATATATATATATATATATATATATATATATATATTAAATCAAGCTGAACCTTTCCTGTTTTAGATCAGTTAGGATTCCCAAAGTGATTTCTATTAACTGAATATCCAAACAATGAGAGACATATTTTTTTTGATCACTTCCTTCAAGGTCACAAGTTAACATACACTAAAATTACCCTGCCTATGAACAATCTGGAATATCTTAGATGATGATATCATGGCTTTAGAAGCTTTTCATATGTTATTTAACTATATTTGAATTCACTGAAGGCACAGCTTTGGATCAATTTTAAAGCACACCTTAAACAAACTACTCATTTGGGTGATATCATGGGAAGTTGCCCCAAAAATCAGCCAAGATATCAGACAAAGAACTGCATCAATCTCTATAACTCTGCTTCATCGTTTTGTGTTTGCCAAGGTCAATTAGCTGTGACAACCATCTTAATTTAAGCTGACTCAAAAAGTTGTAGAAACTAATCACACCCAGTGATTAGTTTTAGAAAAAATAATTAAAACATGTCCAGTGATTTATGAGATATTTTGCCAACCGACAAAAAACTACAGGCACACACACAGGCAATTACATGATCCCCCACCCTTCCTGGCAGTGATAACAATGATAAAATAGAATTTCTTTACTTCATTCCAGCTTTAAATTATAGATTTAGCCTACTTGACATCACTCTGAGTTTTATGGTCATGTTTCCTCTCGTGTTACTGTGGACCTGTTTATCATTGTTTAGTTTATACCCTGTGTTTAATATAGTTAGTTTCTGTGTAATCTTTGTGAGTTCTTGTGTAGTTTTGCTCCCTGTGCCCTTTGTGTCTCTCGTGTCAGCATTCACCTGCCCTCAGTCATTTGTTTCTCAGTGATTTTCCCATGTCAGCCTACCACATCATCTACACCTGTCCTTACTTTGTACTCAGTCACCTGTGTCCACTTATTCATTACCCTTTGTCCATATAACCTGTTCCTCAGCTTCCATTACTGGCTGGTTCATTGTCACAGCTATTTGAAGTCCGGTTCTCCTTGTGTTCCCTGAGATCTGTGTTCCTCTTTGATATAAATTTTTTGTCTACTGCCACAGCAGCTCTTTTTTTTGCTTTTTTAATAAATCTGTTTTTATTGAGCTCCTTGTGTCCACCTGCATTCTGGGTTCAAACAACACATGACAGGAAGAGGAAATGGAGAAGTTGTGGAAAGTCAAGGCCTGGATTCTGCGTCGAACCCTCAAGCTCCCAGGCCTCTGGTAGAGGACCTGAGCTTGAAGTGAAAGTGGAACCTTCCAGGTGGAAAAAAATAGGGTGGGATGGGAGGCGTTTTTTTTGTTTCTTTGTTTGTTGTCAATACATGTGGGTGTGTTTTGTTTTTTTATATAGTGGTATTCTGATATACTGTATTAGTTCAAATATGTTTATTTTGATGACATCAGGTGAAAATCAGCCAACATATCAGGAAAAGATCTATGTCAACCTCCACATCTCTGGTTCATCCATGGGTTCAATTTCCAAGTGTCTGAAGGTGCCACAGTTTTCTGTTCAAACAATTATACTCATATATAAACATGAATGGTAAATGGTAAATGGCTTGCACTTATATAGCGCTTTATCTAGTCCAAGGACCCCAAAGCGCTTTACACTACAAACATTCACCCATTCATCCACACATTCACACACTGATGGTGGTATGCTACATTGTAGCCACAGCTGCCCTGGGGCGGGCTGACAGAAGTGACATGAGGAGGATATCCTGCCATCATACAACTCAGGAATGAGACAGGTTCTGTGTTTCTGAGAGGAATGTCTTTTAGTGTGAAACAAAAGCAAAAGACCTTGTGAAGATTCTGGCTGAGGCTTGTAAGATAGTGTCATTATCCACAGTGTCCTTAAATGGGTCCTGCACTGATATTGGCTTAAAGGTCACTCAGTGAGGAAGCTGTTACTCTGAAGGCAACATAAACAAAAACCTTCATTTCTGGAGACATGTCCTGTAGTCAGATTTTTTTTTAATTGAGCTGTGTGGTCATAATAACTATTGTTATGTTTGGAGGACAAAGTGAGAAGCTTCCACCATCCCATCTGTAAAATACAGCAGTGGCAGTGTTGTGTTTTGGTGCAGGAGGGACTGGTGCACTTCACAAAATAGATAAAATAAAATCATGATAAATCATGCCTCAGATAAATCATGAGGAAAGAACATTATGTGGATATATTGAAGAGACATCTCAAGACATTAGACAGGAAGTTAAAACATGGGTGCAAATGCAAATGTTCTCTGTCAGGAGAAATGGGACAAAATTCCAGCAAACTGTTGTAAAAGATTATAAAAAGTATACTCAAAATGCTTGACCCAAGTCATAAAGTTTAAAGGCAATGCTGAAAACATGTAAGTAAATTTGTGACTTTTAAGAAAGTAATAAAAACTCGGTCATTATTTGAGCACTTAACAAAAAGGGAAAATTTGGGAAAGTAAAGTGAAGTGAAATTGATTTATATAGCACTTTTCAGCAACAAGGCTACTCAAAGTGAATTAGGGAATTCTCTAATGATATAGACATAATGTAGAGGTGTGTTTGAGAACCTAAGGTTTTGAGAAGTTAATTATATTCAGGCTAATAAGAACAAAAATCCTTTGTTTGATTCTATCAACCTAAAAATGCATCAAGATGTGGATACTGTTTATTTTAAAGAACAATACAATACCGTTTTTTATTATTTAAAGGCCTACCATCACTTAAAGGAATCCATATTTGTTGTCTTGTAAGTCAAAGTTTTAAACAAATATGTTGTGTGATGTGTTTAGTGCAACACGTTTAATGTCACAATTTGTTTTAGTGTTTTGCCAAGTTTCTTGCTTAAACCACTAGAGGGCGACAAAGATTGTCTGTGTAATTGAACAGAAGATATTTTAGGCCTTTGTTTATTACACCAGATCCCAACCCAACTGTCTAAAAAATGATTTTAATGATTGGAAAAGATACAAAAACACTTGTGTGGTTATTAATGTCAGATTAAAATTCGGATTTTTGTTTTAGAAGTAAATCCAAGATAAACATATCAACTTTTATTTAATAAACCAAGTACTTTTAATAACAAATTTATTTAATCACACAAAAAAGAAAAAAAATGTTTCAAATGTAGACTTTATTTGATTTGTTTTTTGCAAATTACTGACAATTATTCACATAATATAAAGATATCTCAATTTTAACTCAAACTTCTTATCAATATAAACAGTTTATACTGAAACACATACATCAGTTTTTAGGAACTAAAACCTTTTGCTGCATCTCATGTTAAAATGTACAGCTAAAACCAGATGTTTATGAACACTAACAATTTTCCTTACTGCCTGACATTAAATCAAACTAAATCTTTCCTGTTTTAGGTCAGTTAGGATTCCCAAAGTGATTTCTATTAGCTGAATGTCCAAATAATGAGAGAGATCTTTTTTATTACTTTCTTTAAGGTCATAAGTTTACATATAATCTATGTGAACTTGTCAATGTCAAAATCAATTAGTGATGAAAAAAAAGTGATGACCACTTTAATTAAAATCTGTCCAGTGGTTTATGATATCATACAAAAAAGAAAAAAACTACAGGCTCACACATAAGCAATTACATGATCACCCACCCTTCATAGCAGTGATAAAGGTAATAAAATCGTATCTCTTTATTTCACTCCAGCTTTAAATGACAGATTTAGCCTCACTGACATCAAACTCAACTGTTTAAACCCAAAGCTTTTTTAAAGACCTTCTTGGCATCCTCAGCAAGCATGTTGAGAAAATGACTTAATGCTCTGTAGGTTCCTGCAAAAGAAAGTGCCATTGATGCTGGGATTCCAATTATTGGAATGAATCTAAATGCTTCCTCTCCGCTCATTAACGCAGCAACACTTGCTACCTGGGCTAAAACTGTCATGATGAGCTCTGGGGTTATGTTTACTCCAGCCAGTGGTGAAATGATGACCTGTTTCAGATCATCATATGGCACACCTGTGGTGTCAGCTAGTTTCTTCAGTGATTGGATATCAAGCCTAAAACTAACAACATAATGTTTGAAAGCTGTAACCATGATGCCTATATCAACAGCAATAGAAACCCCTGGAACTGGTACAGCTGCTCCAGCTGCAGATACAGCAGTATGATACTTTATTTGGGCCTGAAGATCTTCTTTCTTCTTGTTTATTACCTCCATACCTCAAGTTTGACATGATCGTCAATGAAGAACTTCTCTTGAGTTCAGGAAGTTCTCTGTCTAAAGTTTCATGTAACAGAGAGAAGTCATACAGGTGGACATCAAAACTGCACAGCAGGAAGACCTGTAAAGACTCAAATAATGCTTTCTGAAGAGCTGTATTATAAGGAAAACACAATATATTCAGATTTTAACTTATACATCACAATGGTTAAAATTTTATAATTTTTGAATGCCCTATTTTGTGACGGATAAGAATAAACAAACACTATTGTCTTCATCAAAAAATCAGATTTGAAACATTTCACTTAAAAACATTTTGGTTTGGGAAAAAAATATTTTGAAATAAATGGAAAATAAATTGTGTAAGTTGGTAATTGTGGGGTGTCAGTCAGTATTTATACAAAACATCTTTCTTAGAGAAATTTGGCATGCAATGATTTAAACTAAAAACAACAACAAAATTTTTTTTAAATACAAATGATAAAATAACAAATGTACCTTGAATGCAGTCGTTCCTGATTTTTTGCAGAATCTCCTGTTCATTAAAATTCCTTTTACTTCTCTTTTCAGCTTGTAAATCATTGTCGATCTTTGAGCGAACAAAGTAGAACTTCTTCTCCATTTTCTGAATTGCCTTAGCAAGTTTCACATCATTTTCTCTGAAGCGAGTGTCTGGGATGATAATAAAGAAATCAAACTTCTCAAATCCTACATGTTCCAGGTATTTGTCAGCTGGAAACTTTGTGGTACCAACACCAGGAAGATCCCATAATTTAACATTGGGATACTCTGGATGGGGGAATGATCTGATGTCTGAGGTGGTTTCTGTAACACCAGTAGGAGCTGCTCCCTCATCATCGTTGGTCATCCCTCTAAAGTAATTAATAAAAGTGGATTTACCAGAGCCAGCTTCTCGTGGGATGGCAATGTTGAGTAGAGTATTATTTTTCTGTTCTATATATTCTTTAACCTTTACAGCTGCTGCAGCAGGGTCAGTCTGCATCAGAGATTTAATCATTTCTATATTTAACATATCAATCATGTTGACTCCTTAACAGAAGAAAAACATGAAAGTTTTAAGATTAATTCAAACCCAAAACAGAATAAAATAAACCCCAAAACTATCCTGCTGTGATGGAATGAGGATGAGGAAATCTTGTTTGCAGCAAACACTAACACATAATCCTACAAAACAGGAAACACATCCTAAAGGTTTAATTTCACACTTTACAACATTTGTGCTTCATTTGAGATGTGAAGTCACTGACTACATAAATCACAAAAAACTGTCTTAGTTGGACAAGATTTTAAAATTAGTTATGACTTTGACAGCAAAAATAAATGAAAAATATTCTTACCAATAATCAGACCAAACACAGCCTTGTTTTCCCTCATAAAGCCAAACATTCAAAGTTTTAAAATATTCAAGTTACAAATTAATTTAAATGGACTATAGATCTGAATAACAAAACTGAATATACACTGAACCAAATTTTTGGTTTTTGAGTTTCCATTATGTTGTGAGGTTGTTTTGCTGCAGGAGGGACTGGTGCACTTCACAAAATAAGTGGTATCATGAGGAAAGAAAATCATGTGGATATATTGAAGAAACATCTCAAGACATTAGACAGGAAGGTAAAATGTGGGTGCAGTGGGTCTTCCAAATGGACAGTAACCTTAAACATACTGTCACATTAGTTACAAAGTGACTTAAGGACAACAAAGTCCTTAATTTCGAATCTTCCAATATTAAGCCCTGATAACAGCCCTACAAAAAATTTGTGAGTAGAGCTGAAAAGGCGGCCTACAAACCTGACTCAGTTACACCAGTTCTGTCAGAAGGAATGGGACGAAATTCCAGCAAACTGTTGTAAAAGATTGTAAAAAGGATACTCAAAATGCTTGACCAATGTCATAAAGTTTAAAGGTTGTGCTACCAAATGCTAAAAAAATGTCATTAAATTTATGACTTTGATAGAAGTAATGAAAAACTCTCTCATTATTTGGGCACTTAACACAAAGGGATAATTCTAGGCATTCTAATAATGACAGAAATAATGTAGAGGTGTGTTTGGGATCCTTAGGTTTCAAGAAGTTAATTATATCCAGATTGAGTCCAGTTAAAAAACAAAATTCCTTTGTTTGAGTTTGAGTATGTAATTGAGTAATTCAAATATGCAGCAATACATGGATACTGTTTTTTTAAAAGATTCTCATACAATTTTCAAAAAAAATTGAAGGCCTAGCATCCCTTAACGGAACGTGTATTTATTGTCTTGTATGTCAAAGTTTTAAACAAAGATGTGTGATGTGTTAGTTGTTGAGTAAATGTTGGGAATGACTCTCAGCGACTACATCTCCAAACATTAGTTCATTATCTGTAAAACTGTCTGAGTTAAAGCCATTTTTGTGTTTGCTAAGATCAATTAGCTGTGATGACCATCTTAATTTGAGCTGACTCAAAAAGTTAATCAGTTGTAGATGCACACCCAGTGATTAGACACACACACAGACAATTACAAGATCGCCCCCCCTTCCTAACACTGATAAAAATGATAAAATAGAATCACTTTACTTCTTTCCAGCTTTAAATGAGAGACTTAGCTTTCTTAACATCATACTGAGCTGTTTGAACCCAAAGCTCTTTTAAAGACCCTCTCTGCATCCTCAGCAAGCATGTTGAGAAAATGACTTAATGCTTTGTAGGTTCCTGCAAAAGAAAGTGCCATTGCTGCTGGGATTCCAATTATTGGAATGAATTTGCTCACTTCCTCTCCTGCCATTAATGCAATAACACTTGCCAACTGGGCTAAAACCTTTATGATGAGAGCTCGGGTTATGGTTACTCCAGCCAGTGGTGACAAGATGGATTGTTTCAGATCATCATATGGAACACCTGTGGTGTCAGCTAGTTTCTTCAGTGATTCGATATCAAGCCTAAAAGTAACAACATAATGTGTGACAGCTGTAACTATGAGGTTTAAATCAACAGTAACAGAAAGCCCTGGAACTGGTACAGCTGATCCAGCTGCAGATCCAGCAGCATAATACTTTATCTGGGCCTGAAGAGCTTCTTTCTTCTTGTTTATCACCTCCTGGTTGATGTTTGGCATGGTCATCAGTAAAGCATGTCTCTTGAGTTCAGGAAGTTCTCTTTCTAAAGTTTCATGTAACAGAGGGAAATCATACAGGTGGAGCTCAAAATTGCACAGCAGGAAGACCTGTGGAGACTTAAATCCTTCATTGTGCATCCCTGTAATATAAGCAAAATACAATATCATGTAGATTTTAACCTTTACAGTACAATGATTAAAATTTATAATTTTTGATTTCCCTATTTTCTGACAGATAAACAAATATGAACAAACACTATTTACTAAGTTGGTAATTGTGAGGTGTCAGTATTTATACAAAACATCTTTCTTGGAGTAATTTTGCAAGTAATAAGTAATGATTTAAAAGATAATTTAAAAAAATTTAATACGAATAATAAAATAACAAATGTACCTTGAATGCAGTTGTCTCTGATTGTTTGCAGAGTCTCCTGTTCATCAAAATTCCTTTTATATCTCTCCTCAGCTTGTAAATCATTGTCGATCTTTGAGCGAACAAAGTAGAACTTCTTTTCCATCTTCTGAATTGCCTTAGCAAGTTTCACATCATTTTCTCTGAAGCGAGTGTCTGAGATGATAACAAAGAAATCAAACTTCTCAAGTTCTACAAGCTCCAGGTATTTGTCAGCTGGAAACTTTGTGGTACCAACACCAGGAAGATCCCATAATTTAACATTGGGATATTCTGGATGGGGGTATGATCTGATGTCTGAGGTGGTTTCTTCAACACCAGTAGGAGCTGCTCCCTCATCATTGTTGGTCATCCCTCTATAGTAATTAATAAACGTGGATTTACCAGAGCCAGATTCTCCTGTGATGGCAATATTAAGTGGAGTATCATTTTTCTGTTCTATATATTCTTTAATCTTCACAGCTGCTGCAGCAGGGTCAGTCTCCATCAGTGATTTAATTTCTGTATCAAACATACCATCCATGTTGACTCCTAAACAGAAAAATAAAATAAAAATAATAAAAATAAATATAAAATATTCTTATTAATAATCAGACCAAGCACAGCCTTTTCTTAGTTTAAATGGACTATATATTTGAACTAGAAAGTTACTGTAGAAACTTTGAAGGGGCCTGCCATTTTGTGCGTTTATACTGAATGAAGATGGCTCCAGCAGCTGATCAGTTGTAGACAGGCATCATAAAGGGCTGATCCTGGACACATGAGTTCAGCTGTGAAGTTTGACCTTACTGCAGTACACTGTTGCAGAGTTAGAGCTCTCTGGTTCTTGTGACCTTGACCTTTGACCTTGTAACTTTGAAATCCATAGCATCGATTCCTGACCCATGAAGGTTCTAGCAGTGATGTTTGACCTTGTTATGTTACACGGTTGCCGAGTTAGTGCATGTACAAGTTTGGGTCTGAGTTTTGACCTTGTTGGCTTTGGTTTCCATCTTGATATGTTTATTTAGCATTTAGTATGAGAAGGGGCTATGTCTCAGCTAATACCACAACAAATTTTAGCTCAATATGTCTAAAAATGACTTAGTTAAAGCTGAAAGAAACTTAACAGTTGGTGAACATTAAATTAACTGATAAATGTGACAGCCATTTTGTTTTTTGTAATCTTAATAAATTAAATTAAATCTTTTTTTGTAGTATTAGCAAATGGTTTGTCTGCCTACTCTTCTTGGTAACAACCTCAGCCAATCAGAAGCCAGATGTCTCCTGCCCATTTGTGTATGGGAAACTGCAGCGCCATCTATGTGTTTAAGGAGCACAAGATGGCCAAATTTACTAGAATTAGCATTAGCAAGGAATGAGTAGCATTAGCAGGATGACTTAGCAAAAAGCAGGCTTGTATTAGCAAAGCCTATATGTTGAACAAGAGCTGAAAATACACACACAGAAACCCACACAGGCTCTGCGTGATGTCACACATGAACATTCTAAGTTGTATCACCATGGCAACACAGCACGACAAGAGGTGCAGACTTTTTAACTTGAGATTATGAAAAAAACTATACAATATATCAAAAAGCTGCCTGGTTCAGTAATAGTTGAATGTCTTATGTTTTGTTTAAATGACATTTCTAGGTGGAAGTACGCAGTAGTGGTGAACTTTGAAAAAGCAGTAAAAAAAAAAGCAGTCGTTTCTTTTCTCTGACTCCTGTACTGTTTGTTTGTGAATTCGGCTCCCCTAGGCTGACTTTGGTCAGCTATCTTCAAATTTCTCCTGGAACTATGTAAACAAGACGTCCCCCTCTGCCTACATCTCTGTGTCCGTCCAGAGCTCGCTGATATTATTCAATCATTATCAAAGACAATGGCCTCTGTGACGTGATTCATGGACCTATCTGCAAACACACACACACACACAACACACACCGCACCGTCTTCCCACTGCCTCTACACACAAATACACACATATACGCACACTTTCCGCTGTTTCT
>NC_051439.1:17925398-17936831 GCF_001649575.2 Kryptolebias marmoratus
AGTTCTGTACATTTAGTCATGCTTAGATCTGTTTAGTTTTACCATTAAGAAATTTGGTACTGTTTAGTTTAGCTTTCTCTTCCTGTAACCTGTCTGTAATTTTGTTCATTATCATGTTCTGTAACTTTGTCTGTAATTTTGTTCTTGTGTTGTAAAGCACTTTGAGTCGCCTTGTGCTGAAAAGTGCTATATAAATAAATGTACCTACCTACCTACCTACCTACCTACCTACCTTTTGGGGCATTTGACAGAAAACTATAATGCCTACAGGAAAACTGAAAACACTGCCTCAAAGAAGATGAAAATGCCTACATTTTTTACATAATCTGTTCATGTATCATAAGAGATGTGGGCATAGGAAGAGTTTGTTCACTAAAAAAATGTGTTCTGGTCAGACAGCTGCACACTCCAGGTCACGTGACCTCCATTCTGTCAGTTGAGAGTTCTGCTCATTGGTTTGCATTGGGTTTTAATGGAGTCGTTCTTTGCAAATTACGTCGCCATGGTAACTCAAAACATCAATAAAAGTAATAGCACACATCCCGAGACCGAGACAGTCGTTTTGATATAACTTTTGTATGGGTATGTTGCTCCATTCGGGTCGCATTAAAGTTGACTGAAGAGTAAAAACTATAGAAACACTTTTAGAGGTGGATAACAATAGGTGGCTGCCATTGGAATGTATAGGAAGCACTTCAGTGCATCCTATACATTCGAATGACAGTCCCCAATAACAAAACTGATTTTATGAATCCATTTAAAAAGTAAGCTTCAGCTCTTCTGGTGTTTCCAGATGTTACTAGAACACCTGGGAGGTTGAGGCTGAGGTGTAAAGTAGAAGGGTGCTTTAGTGAACCAACTTCAAGTTCAACTCGTATTATGTCACAAATCTGCTTTTCTTACCACAGTGCATAGAAATTTTTGAAACACCAACGTTTAATAAAATACTAGTTTGTTTTTTAAATATTCTTAAATCTTTTCAGCTGCAGAAGCAGCATTACTCCCAATGAGTTAACTTGCTTGGCCAGCTTATTTTTAAATATATTAGATTGTGCATGCAAACCACTGAATAGCAAATGTAGAAAAAATACTGTTACATTATTCTGGACAAATATAAGACAGAGAGACTTTAAAGTGTCTTCTTTTAACTGACAAGTATATATAATCAAATTAAAAAAGCATTTCAGTAAATTGTTGGAACATCTAAAATGTAAGTCTTTTATCCTCTCTATATACTTTCACAAAACTGTAAAAATCCTCAAGAATCAAACTATGAATAAAAGAGGTACTCACTTTGAAATCTTCTGAAACTTGAACACAGGAGCAGAAACAGCACTGTTCTGTCTTATACTTTGTAGATCTGAGAATAAATCAGACAGTCAGATTAAGTTGAACTGAAATCTCTGAAGTATCCTGTTACATCTGAAGATGGTCATATGTAACAGGGAACGTCTGCAGGAGGTGACTTTATAAGAAACACAGAAGTAAAGGAGGAACCAAACATTTTAAATTTTGAAGTCCCTCCCAGGGCTGCCAGTGTGTATGACTAAAACATTACCTCGATAATCAAGATAAACCTGTTTTTAATAGGTGTGTTGGGAAGTATGTTCATTCAAATGAAGAACACAATGATCCAATTATAACTGGGGTGAAGCTCAAATGGCATCTGGAACAGTGTAAAAAGAAAAAAGTTCAGAACATTCAAGAAGCATCCAAACAAATAAATACATTCATGCAAATATAGTCTTAAATTCAGGCAAATATGAGGCAAAACAAGTCAACTTTCAATGGAAACATTTAGTTCGTTATGTAAAAGGTGTTTCTTTGATACAGCATTTCAGATGGTGAGCGATGTCTAAATATGTTTTTAATAAATAGGGAGTTTGAACACAGATCATTTTTTTAGTTTTCTGTTTTTCATATTAAATGTCTGTAAGATATTTATTTAATTATTAAGTGATACTTTTGATTGAACTTATGTTAAAACAGAAAGAAAGCAAGAAAGCAAGAAAGAAAGAAAGAAAGAAAGAAAGAAGAGGAATCCATTATAAAGCCATTCCCTGGGCTGCCCGTATCTGCGATTCAAAACTTACTGCAACAATCAAGATTAACCTGTTTTTATATGTGTGTTGGGAAATTGTCATATAAATGCAGAACACAAACAACAAATCTTTCTATGAAGTTAAAATTATAATAGTGGTGAAGCTACAATGCAGTTAAAAAAATGTAAAAAAATACAAAAAAAATTGGAAAGATCTAAGGAGCATCTACACAATGTCCAAAATTCATGCAAATTCCAGGCAAATATGAAGCAAAACAAGTCGACTTTCAATGCAAACATTTGTTCCTTTACATATGTCAAGTGTCTTTATAACATCATCCTTCCCATACTTGACAAAGGAAGAACTTGACCAGACTCAGGATTTCACTCGCTTTTCTATTTATTTAGACCAGCAAACAAGAAGCAGAAAAGGTGAAAAATCTACAAACATAAAAAAAAACACATATTACATTTAAATTCATCCATTTTTCTTTATAACCTGAACCATTTCATACAGTTTATATCTATAGAGATTCCAGATATGTATTGCTATGCGCTGCTCTTGCTAGAAGGGTGAAGATCCAAGCTTGGAAAGGTAGCAGAGGAACTGCTGTGTATTCTGTGTTTTGTTGTTGTTGTTTTTTAATGACTGCTTCTGCTATCTTCAGCTTTATTGCTGAACACAAGCTCAGGTTTTCTGTTATCACATCATGGAGGAACACAGTAATTTAACTCTTTTGTCTAAAAAAAAAAAAAGCCAAAATACTGGTGTGTCGCTTATATTGTTTGAGTCATGACTTGTGCTGCTGATTAGCCCAGATTGCATTCACCTGCCAAGGCGCCAGCACACTCACCTTCATGCGTGCGGAGCAGCACACACAGCCACACCTCCGAGCATATCGCCACAACAATATAATAGGGTAGCTCTTTGATTTAGCATTTCAAATGGTGCAAATTTCCAAAATATATTTAGAATGGATAGGAAGTCTGAACAACAAGTGTTTGTTTTTTTTGCTTTCCTGTTTTTTATGTTAGTTGGCTTGTAAGATGACCTTTTAAAAAAAGAAAAAATGGGCCTGATTTGATTTTACCGTCAAATGTTTCTAAGGCTTGTGCAGCTGAGCTTTCTGGATTCACTGATGGTTTAATTAAAGTGTTTTGGGGAAAAAGTGTTGGGATCTGCAGTTTTTGGTCAGTCTTTGTTAGTGTTTCTGTTTTGTTTAGGTTCTTTTCTTTGTGGTCATGTTTTTCTGTATTTTGTGACTTGTGTTCCTTGTATATTTTATTACATTTTTTTTTGTTTAGTTTATTCTCCCTGTGCCTCCCTGTGTTGTCTGCCACCTCTTAGTAACTTTCACCAGTCAAATCTACCACGCCCATCCTCACCAGTCCGTCTCCGACGGGGGTTGAGGAAAATGTCTCTCTCTTGTTCGTTTCTGAGGGGGTCGAGTTGACGCTCCTCATCCAGTTCTTCTTGTTTTGAAGACGGGATACTATCAGGATCTCAATTTTTGTTGTTTATTTTAGTAACTTTTATACTTATTTCTAGGTTTTACTCCCTTTGTGCTCATGTTTAGCTCCTTGTGTATGACTTTCTGTTGCCTAATCTCAGCTCCTGCCTCACCCTCTCCCAACTATTATCAGTTCAGGTGTTTTCAGCTGTAATCAGCCTCAAGCCTTTATATTTCTCTTTGTCCTATCTTCCCTTCAGTCAGCCATTGTCAGCTCATGCTGCAGTCAAGTTTATCCTCTCTGTCTGTTGTTGCTGCCATATCAGCCTTTTGTTCAATAAATATTTCAGTTTTCACCTATGTCTGTCTGCATTCTGGGTTCACCTCCAAAAAACAATGACAAAAAACTGATATAAATTTGAATGTCAAATAGAAACCAAGGATCTCACTTGGTAAACTTAAAGGTTCTAGCATTCTTTAAAGTAAGAGTGTCAAACTCCAGGCCTCAAGGGCCACAGTCTTCAAAGTTTTAGTTGTTTCCTGCTCCAACACTCCTGATTGAAATGATTTAATTACCTCCTCACCAAATCATCAAGTTCTCCAGCAGTACGTCTATAAGTCATCCATTTAAATTGGGTGTTTTAAAGCAAGAACACATCTAAAACATGCAGGAAATGTCATAGTTTTGGTGTTTTGTTTGGTTTTCTAGTTCTTGTTCTGCTTTGTTTGTCTTTTGGATTTGTGTTCATGTCTTGTCACTTTCACCTCCCCAGTAGTTTTCCGGTTCATGCCTGCCACGCCCACCTCACCTGTTCCTTGTTGTGTGTCACAGCTGCAGTCCATAATCATCTTCCCTCTGTCTTTAAAACCGGTCTCTGTTTTGTCTCTTGTCACTGGGTCATTCCGCTTTGTCCACGGTAGTCATGTCTTGTTATGCCTTGTCTTGTCTCTTGTTTTTGGATTTTGTTATTGTTAGTTTTGCTGCCTCATCAGCCTTTTGTTTTGGTTATATTTTACTTTAATAAATTAGTTTTATTTTGAAACATGAGTCTGTGTTCTGGGTTCACCTCCGTCTCCATGCCTTATGACAGAAAATCAGCCCCCGAGGAACAGAGTTTGACACCTGTGCTTTAAAAGAATGCATATCACCATCTGACAATCCGGCCAAAGCTTTAGGCTAAGATCATCTCATGTTGAGATATGATCAAGTTGAGATCATTTTAGTTGTTTTTGTTTCTGCTGTTCCCTTCTTCAGGGGTCAATACAGTAAACCTCGCACAAAAGATTTGTCAATTGTTTTACGCTGGATGCCCTTTCTCATAAAACCTGGGCTCGAACCTGCATTATGGGACTGCAACAGTAACAAACAAGCTACCACAGCTCAAGCTGAGACCATTTTAGTCAAACCTTGAAAAAAAGTTTCTGTGCAATCTCATTTAATATTGCAAGATGTCATGCTCAATATAGGTTGTGTTGTGAATGGCCGTTAGCTACAAACAAATACAACAACATCTGTAAAATTGACTGAGTAATAGTTATTTTTGTGTTTTTTAAGGTCAGTTAGCTTTGCACTGGCTGGCATCTGCAATTGTGTTGCCTCCCAAAATTTAACAAGTTGTAGATGAACATCCATTGATTACTTTCTGAAACATTCAAGAAAATTTTTCCTGTGGTTCAAGAGATATTGTGGTAATATATAAACAGAAAAACAAACACACAGACACTTCCATTATGACTCTGCGTGCGGCAACTGTCTGCAAATTGATTTTAATGATTGCAAAAAGATGCAAAAACACAAGCATGATTATTGATGTCAGAATATAATTCAGAATTTTTTCAGATGCAAATCCAAAATAAACATTAATTTTTATTTATAAACCAAGTAATTTTTATCACAATTTATTTAATCACAAAAAAAAAGAAAAGATGTTTATATGAATTATTTTTTTGCAAAGTACTGAAAATTACTCAGATGATTCAAAAATGGTGATTGATGCTTTTGATTCTTTACTTGAAAACATTTGAGTTCATTGGAGGCATTTTAAGGCACACCTCAAAAAATTCTTTATTTGGGTGACATGACAAATCCCAAAAAAATCAGCCGAGATATCAGGAAATAATTGCATCAATCTCCACTACTCTGGTTCATCCTTGGGTACAATTTTCTAGAGAATACCCAAATTGTTTGACTCAAGTCATTAAGTTTAAAAGAAATGCTACCAAATACTGAAAACATGTAAGTAAAAACTCTCTTTTATTATTTTGGCATTTAACAAAACAGGATTATTTGGGAAATTCTAATAATGACAAAGACATAATGTAGAGGTGTGTTTGAGAACCATAGGTCAGTTATATCCAGATTGATAAGACAAAAAAAAAAATCATTTATTTGAGTCTATTTGAGTATGTCAATTCAAACATGCAGCAAGATGTAGAAACTGTTTATTTTAAAGAATCTTATTCAATTTCCTTTAAAAATTTGAAGGCCTAGCGTCCCTTGAAGGAATTCATATTTGCGGTCTTGTATTTCAAAGTTTTAAACAAATATGTTGTGTGATGTGTCAGTTCTTAAGTAAATGTTGGGAATGACTCTCAGCGACTACATCTCCAAACATTAGTTCATTATCTGTAAAACTGATTGAGTTAAAGCCATTTTTGTGTTTGCTAAGATCAGTTAGCTGTAATGACCATCTTAGTTTGAGTTAACTCACAAAGTTAATCAGTTGTAGATGCACACCCAGTGATTAGACACACACACACTCACACGGACAATTACAAAATCACCCACCCTTCCTGGCACCGATAAAAATGATAAAATAGAATCACTTTACTTCTTTCCAGCTTTAAATGAGAGACTTAGCTTTCTTAACATCATACTGAGCTGTTTGAACCCAAAGCTCTTTTAAAGACCCTCTCTGCATCCTCAGCAAGCATGTTGAGAAAATGACTTAATGCTTTGTAGGTTCCTGCAAAAGAAAGTGCCATTGCTGCTGGGATTCCAATTATTGGAATGAATTTGCTCACTTCCTCTCCTGCCATTAATGCAATAACACTTGCCAACTGGGCTAAAACCTTTATGATGAGAGCTCGGGTTATGGTTACTCCAGCCAGTGGTGACAAGATGGATTGTTTCAGATCATCATATGGAACACCTGTGGTGTCAGCTAGTTTCTTCAGTGATTCGATATCAAGCCTAAAAGTAACAACATAATGTGTGACAGCTGTAACTATGAGGTTTAAATCAACAGTAACAGAAAGCCCTGGAACTGGTACAGCTGATCCAGCTGCAGATCCAGCAGCATAATACTTTATCTGGGCCTGAAGAGCTTCTTTCTTCTTGTTTATCACCTCCTGGTTGATGTTTGGCATGGTCATCAGTAAAGCATGTCTCTTGAGTTCAGGAAGTTCTCTTTCTAAAGTTTCATGTAACAGAGGGAAATCATACAGGTGGAGCTCAAAATTGCACAGCAGGAAGACCTGTGGAGACTTAAATCCTTCATTGTGCATCCCTGTAATATAAGCAAAATACAATATCATGTAGATTTTAACCTTTACAGTACAATGATTAAAATTTATAATTTTTGATTTCCCTATTTTCTGACAGATAAACAAATATGAACAAACACTATTTACTAAGTTGGTAATTGTGAGGTGTCAGTATTTATACAAAACATCTTTCTTGGAGTAATTTTGCAAGTAATAAGTAATGATTTAAAAGATAATTTAAAAAAATTTAATACGAATAATAAAATAACAAATGTACCTTGAATGCAGTTGTCTCTGATTGTTTGCAGAGTCTCCTGTTCATCAAAATTCCTTTTATATCTCTCCTCAGCTTGTAAATCATTGTCGATCTTTGAGCGAACAAAGTAGAACTTCTTTTCCATCTTCTGAATTGCCTTAGCAAGTTTCACATCATTTTCTCTGAAGCGAGTGTCTGAGATGATAACAAAGAAATCAAACTTCTCAAGTTCTACAAGCTCCAGGTATTTGTCAGCTGGAAACTTTGTGGTACCAACACCAGGAAGATCCCATAATTTAACATTGGGATATTCTGGATGGGGGTATGATCTGATGTCTGAGGTGGTTTCTTCAACACCAGTAGGAGCTGCTCCCTCATCATTGTTGGTCATCCCTCTATAGTAATTAATAAACGTGGATTTACCAGAGCCAGATTCTCCTGTGATGGCAATATTAAGTGGAGTATCATTTTTCTGTTCTATATATTCTTTAATCTTCACAGCTGCTGCAGCAGGGTCAGTCTCCATCAGTAATTGAATTTCTGTATCAAACTTGTCATCCATGTTGACTCCTAAACAGAAGAAGAAAAACATTCAAAGTTTAAGATTAACTCAAACCCAAAACAGAATTAAAAAAAAATCTATCCTGCTATGATGAAATAAGAATGAGGAAAACACTAACACATAATTCTACAAAACAGGAAACACACATTCTAAAAGTTTACTTTCACACTTTGTAACATTTGTGCTTCATTTGAGATGTGAAGTCACTGACTACACAAATCACAATAAGCTGTCTTAGTTGGACAAGATTTTCAAAATAGTTATGACTTTGACAGTAAAAATAAAATAAAATTATTCTTTTCAATAAACAGATAAAACACAGCCTATTTTCGTTCACAAAGAAAAACAATAAATATTCAAAACAATCACATGACCAGTTAGTTTAAATGGACTATTTATTTGAATAACAGAACTGAATGGACACTGAACCACATTTTTTTTTTTTTTAGTTTATGAATCCATTTGAAAAGTAAGCTTCAGCTCTTCTGATGTTTCCAGATGTTACTAGAACAACTGGGATGTTGAGGCTGAGGTGCTAAGTAGAAGGATGGTTTAATGAACAAACTTCAAGTTAAACTCCTTTTATTTTAGTGTCGCAAAGCTGCTTTTCTTACCACAGTGCATATCAGTTTTTGAAACACCAATGTTTAATATAATACCAATTATTTTTTAAAATATTCTTAAGTCTTTTCAGCTGCAGCAGTAGCATCAATCCCTATCAGTTAACTTGCTTATCCATCTTATTTTAAAATACATTAGACTGTGCATGCAAACTACTGAATAGAAGAAGTGAAAAAAAAAAAAATACAATTACATTATTCTGGACAAATAGAAGACAGAGAGTGTCTACGTTTAACTGACAAAATAAAAAATTATTAGAAAGCATTTCAGTAAATTGTGTCATGGGTTGGAGTATTTTTAATTCTGGGTTGGCTCTACATAGACATTACAAACTGTTGGAACATCTAAAATGTAAGGCTTTTCCCTTTTCTCTATTCTTTCACAAAACTATAAAAATCATCAAGCATCAAACTATGAATAAAAGAGCTACTCACTTTGAAATCTTCTGAAACTTGAACACTGGAGCAGAAACAGCACTGTTCTGTCTTACACTTTGTAGATCTGAGAATAAATCAATCAAACAGTCAGATTAAGTTGAACAAATCTCTAAAGTATCCTGTTACATCTGAAGATGGTCAGATGTAACAGGGAAACTTCTGGAGGAGGTGGCTTTATAAGAAACACAGAAGTGAAGGAGGAACCGAACAATTTTAATTTTCGAAGTCCCTCCCAGGGCTGCCAGTATGTATGACTAAAACATTACCTCAATAATCAAGTTAAACCTGTTTTTAATAGGTGTGTTGGGAAGTATGTTCATTCAAATGAAGAACACAATGATCCAATTATAACTGGGGTGAAGGTCAAATGCCATCTGGAACAGTGTAAAAGGAAAAAAGTTCAGAACATTGAAGAAGCATCCAAACAAATAAATACATTCATGCAAATATAGTCTTAAATTCAGGCAAATATGAGGCAAAACAAGTCAACTTTCAATGCAAACATTTATTCCTTCACGTAAAAGGTGTTTCTTTGATTCAGCATTTCAGATGGTGAGTGATGTCTAAATATATTTATAATAAAAAGTGAATTTGAAAAAAGATCATTGGTTTTTTTGTTGTTGTTTTTTTAACCCAGAATGCAGACTCATATTGAAAACTAAAAACTAATTTATTGACAAGAGAGAGAAAAAAAAAGGCTAACATGGCAGCAAAAAACAAAGTAACAAGAACCTTACAAACAGATAGCGGGATAGACAAGCACCACAAACATGACATGAAAAACCACAGAAACATGGACATCAAAAGCAGAAGGAATGAACCAGCGAGGACTGAGCAGTATGAGACTGGTTTTAAGGAACTGAGGGTGAGTGGGAAATGAATTAAAGCTGGGACGTGATGAGGAACAGGTAAGGTGGGCGTGGCAGTTTAGACCAGAGAATTACAGAGCTGAGGGCAGGTAAATAGTCACTGGAAACAGAAAGCAAAACTACACAAGAACTTAATAACTAACCACAGGATAAACAAGAAATAAAACAATTACAGATACATAAAACAACAATGGATCCAATACAAAATAAACTCAAATATAATCACATCCATGACAGTTTTCTTGATTTTCACAATGCCTGTAAGATACTTGTCTGTTTATGATAGTGATACTTATGATAGGACTGATGTTTAAAACTGAAACAAAGAAACAAAAAGGTGGAGTTAATTTTAAAGTTCCTCCCTGGCCTGCCACTATCTGTGATTCTAAACCTACCTCAATGATCAAGATTAACCTGTTTTTATATGTGTGTTGGGAAATATATAATTGCAGAACACAAACAACACATTTTTTCTATGAAGTTACAATAATAACAACGGTGAAGCTAAAATGCAGACTAAGAAAATGGTTGGATGTTTCCAAGGTTTACAAATTCTATAAAAAGTGTAAGGGTACATGTTACAAGATGGATATGTTAGGAATCATTAACAGTTTATAAATTATAAACCTCAGGGCACCACTCCCAAAAGAGGGATTTATCTAGGATTTATATATTTATCAGTCTCAATAAGTTACCCTAAACAATGAGTTCTTCACTTTGGAGTAAGATCATAATTATATTAAAACACACAAACACAAGTGAATTAAGTTTTGCACCGTTTATGTGACATTTATCAAACAAACAAAAATAGCACAAGTTATAGTAGGTTACGAAGGGTATTGGAATATTTGAATTTGGTACCAAAATATTGACTGAGATTGAATCAGCATAAAGGTTGAACAGGAGAGTCTAACTAAATCAAAGAAGTAAAACTATGAGGCAAAGGAGGGTTTGAAAAGTTAATGGTACCGTGAGGGTGGAAGTAACAAAAATTATTATGAATTTTTTTAAAAAGTACAGTAAAAAAATGATTAAATTTAGGCTAAAGACCTTTCTTGTCTTATTAGCCCCAGAAGTACATCAGGGGAATATCAGGAGACTTGTTCCTACTAAGAGTTGACTTTTATCAGCTGCTGCGTTCGGTACCAGCTGATGGATCGGCCAGAGATCAGTGAAAGGGGCTCAGAAGTGGTCATGTCTGAGTTTAAGGTCTGATCTTCTGAGCTGAGGCGAGGAAACTCCTGCAGAAGCTCCACAGTACTGTCCACATCACAGCCTTCTGCCTCAAACAGGTCTGTATAAAACTCCATGGCATGGCTCCTCATCTCAGCTGGATCTGAAGCCAATCTTCCATTTGAGAGTTGAAGGAAAACCTTAAGTTTTCTCTGAGCAACATACAGGTGCTGGTCATAAAATTAGAATATCATGAAAAAGTAGATTGATTTCAGTAATTCCAAAGAGAAACAGGACTGGACTGCTGGTGAGTGGTCCAAAGTCATGTTCTCTGATGAAAGTAAATTTTGCATTTCCTTTGGAAATCAAGGTCCCAGAGTCTGAAGGAAAAGAAGAGAGGCACTTCATCCACGTTGCTTGAAGTCCAGTGTAAAGTTTCCACAGTCAGTGATGGTTTGGGGTGCCATGTCATCTGCTGGTGTTGGTCCATTGTGTTTTCTGAGGTCCAGGGTCAACGCAGCCACATACCAGGAAGTT